>NC_042986.1:42162809-42178638 GCF_901001165.1 Salmo trutta
CAGCACACCTGAGAAAACACCATTCTAAACAGCACACCTGAGAAAACACCATTCTAAACAGCACACCTGAGAAAACACCATTCTAAACAGCACACCTGAGAAAACACCATTCTAAACAGCACACCTGAGAAAACACCATTCTAAACAGCACACCTGAGAAAACACCATTCTAAACAGCACACCTGAGAAAACACCATTCTAAACAGCACACCTGAGAAAACACCATTCTAAACAGCACACCTGAGAAAACACCATTCTAAACAGCACACCTGGGAAAACACCATTCTAAACAGCACACCTGAGAAAACACCATTCTAAACAGCACACCTGAGAAAACACCATTCTAAACAGCGGACCTGAGAAAACACCATTCTAAACAGCACACCTGGGAAAACACCATTCTAAACAGCTCACCTGATGGCGGTTCCATATGTTAGAAACTTAAAGGGGGAATCTAAAGATGCAACAACTAGGATGGCTTGATTAGACCAGGATTATGCCTTTGGCTTCTGGACAACGAAAGACAGTTGAAATGAAAACCAATAGAACAGGAGAGAAATTACATAGTGGTGGGTCCAGTAGAACAGGAGAGAAATGACATAGTGGTGGGTCCAATAAGGAAGTGTCATGACATTGCCCTCTGAGTTTTCTATGCACCATCCCCCTACCTACCTCCCCCTACCCAGGCCCTGTGAGAGGGGTCGTAAAATTCCAAAGGAGAATGTCCTGCCTCATGGCCACAGTATAAAGAGACAGAGTGTTTTCATGGAGAGAACAAAGGATTCTTCCACCTCACAGAATTGGAGAACCGAACAACATTTATGTTCTGGAGAAGGTATAAAAGATCGGTGAAGAATCCAGCTACGAACTGGTCCGTTTGGTACAATTATATGAAACTCATGAGAGACAATATTGCCATATTACCATAATAATGTTAATATAATAGCCTCAGCTATAATATAATAGCCTTAGACTTACATCTAAATGGTTGTATACAATTCATGAATAAGGATAAACCTATTTGGAATATGTTGGCATGCTTGTAAGATGTTAATGTGAGAGAATTGTATTTTCTACTTAAAGTTTTACCAAGTCACCGGCACGCCCCCAGGGACACAGACAGGACAAGGTGTCATGAGACAGCCTTTTCTACGTTCAGTATATAAACCCCCACCCAGGGTTTCTTTCTTCAGACCAGGCCTCCACTCCATTACGAGTTGGCCAATAGGTTTGACCATGCATCCCTCTACTGAACTTTAACCATACCACGTGGTTAAACTTTTAGACTATCGATACCGACAGAATAATAACAAGTCTTTGATATTAATTACTAGTCTGCAGCTAGAAATTCGGTATCATTGAACGCGAAGACCGACGAAACATCCATTCTATAACGACATTAATGAATGTCGCTTTGAAAGATCCATTCTAACCAAGAGAGAGAGAGAGGACGAAACTCTCCAACAAAGATCACGACGACACACTGAGCGGAAATATATATATTGATTGCAATTGTTCCCGAATGAGTGAGCGTTCATGTGCAAAGGATTAGCATTTAAATTGTTATAATTATCAACTCTGTAGTGCCTTCTCAGCTGCCCCAACCCCCTTGTTTGTTTAACAAGCCGCCATGCTGGTTTAGCCCTCTAGGGCACATTACTCTACCATTGCTTTGTAACGATACCTACTGTTTTGTGTGCTTTCTGTGAATTAGTTAGTTTAGTAAATAAATGATTTTAAGACAATTGATGTATGGATGACTTAGTGAAGACTGGGTTCGTGCAGATAACAACAATTTACAACGTTTGGAATGAGACTGACGCGAGGTAAACTAACATCATTAATGAGGAGACAAATCGATCAGATATTATAATATCTGGAAGTTATATTAGGGAAATTATAACTTTGTAATCTGAATATTTTCCTTGGTGCCCCGACCTTCTAGTTAATTACAGTTACACAATTAATCAGTTTTATCGCGTAATAATAATTACAGAGAGTTATTTGATAAACATGTCTTCAAGTTAATGATGGCCAAAGACACGACAGAAGTAAATAGAAATAAATGTCCAAAACTATATAGGTACACCTGTATATTCATAAATAAAATCATTCTAAATACTTCACCAGAAAGCATGACTTAGCCGCAGAGGAATCGAGGATCAGTAGCTTATCTTTAAAAAAATAAATATCACAAGCTCGTAGGCCTATGACCAGTTGGGAAGTATGGCCGAGCTGATTACTGAGCTGCAACTGTCAGGGAAAAACATCTAAAATATGTGAGGACTATGAGGATAATTTAAAATGTTGAGACAAGAAGAAAAAGAGGGGGGAAAAAGAGCTGTCTCCCGCCAATTATTGTTATTGTTTCATCGTGTGAATTGTTTGCCCTTTGATTTGTATGAATTCCCCATTACATATATCACCAGTATTAAATGTACCATTAATCCCTGTGATTTGGTTACATTCATTTCATGCATGTATTAATCACAGTCATTTACCGTTCTCTTTCTCGGAGTGGAAACGTTGTTTGCAGAGTTCACAACCTGATATACACTTGTGAGAAACAAGTTTTGGTTCATTTCATAACCATAATTTATGAGATTTGTCAAATTGAGCAATGGGCATGTGTTTGGTCTCTCTGTCCTGATAATGTTGAGGGAGCATGTGTCTGGTCTCTCTGTCCTGATAATGTTGAGGGAGTATCTGTCTGGTCTCTCTGTCCTGATCATGTTGAGGGAGCATCTGTCTGGTCTCTCTGTCCTGATAATGTTGAGGGAGCATGTGTCTGGTCTCTCTGTCCTGATACTGTTGAGGGAGCATGTGTCTGGTCTCTCTGTCCTGATAATGTTGAGGGAGCACGCACGCCTGAGCATGCATAGAAGTACTTGGCCTGCTGCCCGGAAATGTAGAAAAGTTTTTTAAAAAAGTAAGATCAATTACAAATGATAATATATTAAAAATATAGTTCCTCACAGTAAGCAATTAGAAAAATCTTTCCAACCATCTCCCCCTAATCACCAGTCGTCGGTGTGAAAGAGCAATGGAAGTTATAGACCTGCTGCTGCATTGGCCTACAGGCTATGAGTTCCATGAGTTCATTTCTTGAATTGTAAGGTTTCCTCGCCTATGAAGTCTTTATAAAAAAATAATTGCCTCCACGTTTCCGTCGTTGAATTTTGCCAATAGGCTACTTTGAAGCAAGGTAAGACATGTCTCATATGTAATAAAACATACTGGTTTCAAACAATGAAGTCTGTTTTCTAAATGTATACTGCCTCAGGCCCACAGCTCATTGTAAAGTGGTGGGTGACGAGGCGATAGACATTTGCCTGGACTTGAATGGTGAATGGGGATGTTAGAGCCGATTTGTACATATTTGTATAAAAGACAGAACATTCAGAGCTCCATGTATATTTGTGTAAATATGAATGTATATGATGAAATATTAGGTACGTACCTTTATGATTTATATTTACCTGATTGAGATGTATTCATTTGTTGTTAGTGTAACTTAGTTTTGTCCCCCCCCTCTTGCCCATTCATTGTACTGCAGTAAGTGTGTTAGGATAAAAGCAGGAAGTTGGGCCTTTGGGGGGAGGAGTCCTTGCTAGACGCGGGAGCGGTATAGTTTTTTGACCATACAGACATACAGATATACAGACAGGTCATATTGTGTATTTTCCATATCAAGTAACCTATGTTTTAAGTTGATTGGATATTCATTTTCCTGTGAGATATAAGAAGAATAAACATTTTTGTTGCACCATATCCCTGGATCAC
Source organism: Salmo trutta (assembly GCF_901001165.1). Taxonomy (NCBI): domain Eukaryota; kingdom Metazoa; phylum Chordata; class Actinopteri; order Salmoniformes; family Salmonidae; genus Salmo; species Salmo trutta. Next base: position 42,166,593 of record NC_042986.1, read on the forward strand.
ATTGAATGTTTGGCTTTTTGGAAACCTTGAGTGTGGACTGTATGCGTACCAAACAACCCCGCTTCAGGCTTGGGCAGTGGCTATGGTAAAGAGGAAAGGAAGCCACTACATTCAAGTCAAAAAACTCCGTGAAGGATTGCTATCGGAAGGAAATCTCCGGTTTCGGACACATACTGGATATTGTTCTATTTGTAATTGCATTCGTACCATAAGGACAGCTCGCTTGGAAGGACTTGAACTCCTAGAATTCGCCAGCCGTGAGTAACCACTGCGAATGAATGAGCTGCCCTGTTCAATGCGATCGTTTGATCATGCATATTATGGAAGCGCAAATGTGCTTATAATTGGAATGTTTGATAAACTTGGGAATGGAATTCAAAACACAGCGCTGTGAAAACAATTAAGAAGTTTAAGTTTGGGTAACACTGAGATCCTATGCACAATGTAACCTAATCATATGTCTAATATTTGGCCTAACGTGGAAATGCAATGCATCCACGCAACGAATGATACTGCGTGTTCAAACTTCATTAAAGGGACAAAACGTATAAATGGATGAAATGTTTAAAACGCAACTAAAATGCCGAACTTGCACATGTTCAATTCAAAATGGGTCAATATGCTGAAATGGATGACTGTGTTTTAAAGCATTAAAGGAGGTCTAAAGGGGCATTACGTTTAACAATCAAACCAACAACTGTGTCATTGTAAATTGAGTGAACTAAAAGTGAATGATGGAGGATGAAATCCCAAATAAGACTCCACTGGAGAGGGCAGAGGAGCATCTAAATTCACTCTATGCAGCCCGGAGAGGCAAACTTGGAGTGTGTACACGCAAAATGAATGAAATAAAAGTCCTTCTTGTTGATGGAGGAAACATTGAAACTGTGAATGAGAGTCTTGAAGCGTTTGATGCTGTTCTCAATGACTTTAAGAATGCTCATGAATCTGTGCTAGAGCTGGTCACAGAGGAGGAACAGGACCAGGAGAGCATGAACTATTGTCAACCAAGAATGAGAACTTATGAACATTTCCTGAAAGAGGTGGAAATATGGAAAAAAGCTGAAGTTGAGCCACAAACGCTCATTGAACCACATGACAGCATTTCCAATGTGTCAAAAACATCAAGTAAAACAAAGTATTCTAAGACGGCTTCCTCAGTGTCCTCTGCACGCCTAAAAGCTGAGGCAGAACGAGCAGCTCTACTAGCTCGCCAAGCATCATTACAGGACAAGCATGCACTGGAACTGGAGAAAGCTCAACTGGAACAACAGAAAGCTCAACTGAATGTTAGGATGGAGAAAATGGCACTGGAAACGGACATAGCAGCATATAATGCCAAACTGAAGGTCCTGGAGAGTGTTGAGTCAACTTCTCAATCCCATGCTGTGGCAGCCCATTTACTAAGCCAAGAAGATGGAATGAACTCTTATTTTGAGAACCAGGAACCCGAGGTCTATGTGGAACCTGAACCATCACCTGTTGAGTTTGCTGCATTAGGTGCAGTTCCAAAGACCCCACTACAAAGGGTTTTACAACAACCGACAACAAAGCCATCAAAACCTATTCAGAGGACAGTCATGAACCACACCCTTCAGCAGCCAACAGCAAGGTCTAGCAATCAACACAGAATCAACACTGCGGGTATCAGCGATAATACCAGCCATGATAACCTCTCTACTGTCATGCAAAGGCAGAATGAAATTGCTGACCTCCTTGTACTACAGCACAAACAGGCCACACTCCCTGTTAGGGAGATACCTATGTTTGACGGTGATCCTCTGAACTTTAGGCCATTCATGCGTGCATTTGAACATGGTATAGAAGATAAGACGAGCAGTCACCAGGATAGGCTCTATTACCTGGAACAGTACACCACTGGTCAGCCCAAGGATCTGGTACGTAGTTGTCTGCATATGGAAGCCAGAAGAGGCTATGCAGAGGCTAAGAGGTTGCTAAAGGAACACTTTGGCAATGAAATCAAAGTCACCACTGCTTACATGGAAAAAGCTTGGAACTGGACAAACATCAAACCGGATGATGGAAAGGGACTGGGTGGCTATGCACTCTATCTTAGAGGTTGCTGTAACGCTATGCAAGACCTACAGAACATGGAAGAGCTTAATCTTCCCTCCAACATAAAGTTGATCATGTCAAAACTTCCCTACAAACTAAGGGAAAAATGGAGGTCTACGGCATGTGATATTTTAAAGAGAAGACACCTGAGGGCCCAGTTCAGTGACCTTGTGACGTTCATGGAAAAACAGGCCAAAATACTGCAGGATCCGTTGTATGGAGATATTCAAGATCCCTTGTCCAACAAAAAGTTTTTAAAAACCAGAACAGAAGCTGACTTTAAACAGCAGTTCAAGTCCAAGAGTAGGGGAAGCAGCTTTGCCACTGCAGTAGCTGTAGTGGCAGATTGTGACTCTGAAAAACCTCTAAAAGAACAAACATTAAAAGTAAAGAGACCAGGCACCTACCCTTCTGACGCTCCCAGTACCTCATGCGTATTTTGTGCTGGAGAGCATTTATTGGTCGACTGCCAACAGGTGAAGGCACAGCCACACGAATCCAAGGTTGAGTTTCTGAGATCAAAAGGCCTTTGTTTTGGCTGTTTGATGAGAGGACACTTAAGCAAAGAATGTAAAAGAAGGATGACCTGTCAGAGCTGTCAAAGAAAGCACCCCACTATCCTGCACATTGAAGGAAGAGAGAGATTTAGATCTCAAACGGCAGATATGAGTGGTGTAGCAGTAAAGCGGGAGGAGACTGTCAGCAGTGCTCTTGTTTCACTGGAAGCTGGTGAAGATACCGGGGCCGGTACAGATTGTGCACTTGCAATTGTGCCAGTTCAAGTAAAGGTGGCAAATGGAAGCAAGTCTTTGTTAACCTATGCGTTTCTTGATTCTGGTAGCTCGGCAACATTTTGTACGGAGAGACTCATGAGGCAGCTGAATGCTAAATGCAGTGAGACTGAAATTCTGCTACGCACAATGGGGCAGGAGAGTCCTACCAAGAGCTTTGAGATATCTGGATTAGAGATTGGCAACGTGGAAGGCAACACATTTCTTGCATTACCAAAGGTCTACACCCAAAATAAGATCCCAGTGACAAGAGAGAACATTCCCACTCAGAAAGATCTCAAAAGGTGGCCATACCTGAAAGAGGTTCAGTTGAAGGAAATTGATGCCGACGTCGAACTCCTGATTGGCGTAAATGCTCCAAAGGCAATGGAACCCTGGCAAATCATAAATAGCCAAGGCAACGGACCGTATGCAGTGAAAACCATCTTTGGATGGGTGATGAACGGTCCTCTTAACAATTGTACCATGGCAGAAGAATCTGGATGTCCTACGGTGATGGCCAATCGTATCTCAATGGCCGACCTGGGGGTTCTTCTTGTAAATCAATACAACCATGACTTCCCTGAGAGAGAGTATGAAGACAAAAGTGCGATGTCAGCTGAGGATCGTAAGTTTATGGAGATAGTATCAAGCTCCATAACCCTCAAAGACCGTCACTACTACTTACCGTTGCCCTTTCGCAACAAACAGGTAGTCCTGCTGAACAATCGTGACATGGCAAAGCAGCGGGCTCTAAATATCATCAGGAAGTTTAAGAAGGATGAAGGTTATGCTGCAGAGTACAAAGGCTTCATGGAAGAGATGATAACAAAAGGTTATGCCGAGAAGGTACCACAAGAACAGCTTCTCAGAGAGAAAGGCAAGGTATGGTACATACCACACCATGGCGTTCACCATAAGCGCAAAGGAACAATACGAGTGGTGTTTGACTGTTCATCATCCTATAAAGGTACATCTCTTAACAGTGAACTCCTTCAAGGCCCTGACCTGGCAAACACGCTTATAGGAGTCTTGCTAAGATTTCGGCAAGAGCACATTGCCATGATGGCAGATATCGAAGGAATGTTCCATCAAGTACGTGTCCATGAAGATGACTTAGACTTCCTGCGATTCCTATGGTGGCCGGATGGTGACACTAACAAAAGATTGGAGGAGTACAGAATGACAGTACATCTTTTCGGTGCTATATCCTCTCCAAGTTGTGCAAATTTTGCACTACGAAAGACTGCAGAAGACAACTGTGAGAGGTACGATGAAGAAGTGATTCAAACAGTCAAGTCCAACTTCTACGTTGATGACTGCCTCAAGTCAGTGGCCACAGAAGAACAAGCCATAGCTCTCACAAAAAACCTCATGGATGTGTGCTCTCAGGGTGGGTTCAAATTGACCAAGTGGGTCGGCAACAGCCGTGCTGTGCTGGCTTCTATCCCTGATGAACACAAAGCCAAGCAGATAAAAGAACTGGACCTGGACAGAGAAAAGCTGCCTGTTGAAAGAGCACTTGGAATCCGATGGAACATTGAAAGAGATGTGTTTACCTTCCGAGTCATTGTCAAGAACAGACCCCTTACAAGAAGAGGTATTCTCTCTACTGTCAGCTCTGTTTATGATCCATTAGGTTTCCTCGCCCCATTCGTATTAAAGGCAAAGCAAATTCTTCAAGTGCTCTGCAAGCTAAAGTGTGGATGGGACGAAGTCATCCCCGAAGAACACTCTATTTCATGGAAGAGATGGCTCTCAGAGCTAGACCAGCTTTCCAGATTCCAGATAGACAGGTGTACGATGCCTGAGAACTTTGGTCAAGTCAAGACCGCACAGCTGCATCACTTCGGTGACGCAAGTGAGCAAGGTTATGGCACGGCAAGCTACCTTAGGTTCACAAACGGTATGGGAAAGGTCCACATTGCATTCATACTGGGGAAATCAAAGGTCACTCCACTCAAGCAGATGACGATCCCCAGACTGGAACTTGCTGCAGCAACATTGGCAGTGAGAGTGGACAGGATGTTAAGGTTGGAGCTCCAAATTGAACTTGAGGAGTCAACTTTCTGGACAGACAGCCAGTCTGTGCTAAAATACATCCGCAACGATACCAAGAGATTCCATACCTTTGTGGCTAATAGGGTTGCTATGATCCATGACCTATCGAAAGCAAAACAGTGGAGGTATTTGAACTCCAAACACAACCCAGCCGATGATGCTTCAAGAGGATTACATGTTGAAATTTTCCTGAACTCAAAGAGATGGCGCAAAGGACCAGAATTCCTGGAGAAAACAGAAACACAATGGCCAAAAGTCCCTGAGGAGCTTGGCCCCATCCCTTCAGATGATCCAGAGGTGAGAAAAGACGTCATCGTAAACGGTACATGTGTGGAAGAAAAGAGTCCGACCAGCAAACTGATCGAGTACTATTCAACATGGAACAGCTTGAAGAAAGCAGTTGCCTGGATGCTGAAACTGAAGAGACTTCTTCTACAGTTAAGCCAGAAAAGGAAAGTTCTCACACAAACTGATCCAGGTTCAGATCAGAGTCTGACAAACTCACTGAAGGAACAAATTGACAAGTTCAAACTGACATTTGGAAAAGAAAGTCTGTCTGTGGATGACCTAGATGAAGCAGAAAAGGCCATCATTCGATTTGAGCAACGACAGCACTTTAAACAAGAAATTGCACTAGTTGTGAAAGGAAAACAATGTGCCAAGAGAAATGGCTCAATCTGTAAGCTTGATCCAATTGTTGACAATGGCATTCTGAGAGTGGGAGGAAGGTTAAGCAAAGCTGCTATGCCTACGGAACTAAAGAATCCTATGATCCTACCCAAAGACTCCTACATCTCCAGACTGATCTTACTCCACATCCATGAGCAGGTTGGCCACTCTGGGAGAGGTCACATGCTTTCTAGACTTCGCCAGCGATATTGGATACCCTGTGCCAACTCCTTAGCAAGGAAGATCCTTAAGAGCTGTGTCCTCTGCAGGCGGATGCAAGCTAGAGCTGGAGAACAGAAGATGGCCGACCTTCCACAAGATCGGGTGTCACCTGATTTGCCGCCTTTCACCCATGTGGGCATAGATTACTTCGGCCCCATAGAGGTGAAGCGAGGCCGCGTTCATGTGAAGCGGTATGGTGTGATCTTTACTTGCCTTGTGAGTCGAGCTGTCCATCTAGAAGTTGCTAGTTATCTGGATACTGATTCCTGCATCAATGCCCTGCGCAGGTTCATCTGTCGAAGGGGCCCAGTCACAAGTATCAGAACAGACAATGGCACCAACTTTGTTGGAACACACAGAGAGCTAGGAGAAGCTCTGAAAAAGCTGGATCACAACAAGATTCAAAATGAATTACTGAAGGAAGGAGTGACATGGTCATTCAATCCTCCCTCTGGAGCCCACCATGGGGGGGTATGGGAGAGGTTGATCCGACTAGTAAAAAAGATCCTCTATTCAGTCCTTAAAGAGCAAGTACTGGATGATGAGGCTTTGCAGACAGCCTTGTGTGAAGTTGAGGCGATCATGAACGACAGACCAATCACAACTGTAACAAATGACCCTAATGATCTAGAACCCCTGACTCCGAACCATCTGCTTCATCTGAAAGCAAAGCCAGTCCTGCCACCAGGACTATTCCAGAGAAGCGACCTATACTCACGAAGGAGATGGAAGCAAGTACAATATATTACTGACCTCTTCTGGAAGAGATGGATCAGGGAGTATCTTCCCCTTATGCAGGAGCGGAACAAGTGGAACAAAACTAAGACAAACTTTAGTCCTGGTGACCTTGTGGTCATCGTCGACGACACCGCCCCTAGGAACTCTTGGCTAATGGGGCGTGTGGTGGAGGCTTTGCCAGGGGCCAAAGGTCTTGTACGGAGCGTCATGGTTAAGACCAAGACCAATATCTTACAGAGACCTATCAATAAACTCTGTCTGCTCCTGGAGGCAGCGGAGTGAGACACACACACACACACACACACACACATACACAGTGCTCCATCTTTGAATCACGTGCACCTCTGATTCGTTGATGTTGTACTCTTACATTCTTTGATGTCGTAGTCATACATTTTTTGGACGTCATACTCTTGACATTTTTGGAAGTTGAACACCTGAACACTTCAACTCAGACTGAGATCTACGGACTATTTTCCTATATGGCACCTTGTATATTTGTATATAGCTATGAACTGTAATGGTGCTCTGGTATAGAATGTTTTGTGTATTGGCTCTACGTTTGAATATTAAGTAATTGTTGTCCACTCAGTGCAGTTAACAATTAGGGGCCGGTATGTTAGAGCCGATTTGGACATATTTGTATAAAAGACAGAACATTCAGAGCTCCATGTATGTTTGTGTAAATATGAATGTATATGATGAAATATTAGGTACGTACCTTTATGATTTATATTTACCTGATTGAGATGTATTCATTTGTTGTTAGTGTAACTTAGTTTTGTCCCCCCCCTCTTGCCCATTCATTGTACTGCAGTAAGTGTGTTAGGATAAAAGCAGGAAGTTGGGCCTTTGGGGGGAGGAGTCCTTGCTAGACGCGGGAGCGGTATAGTTTTTTGACCATACAGACATACAGATATACAGACAGGTCATATTGTGTATTTTCCATATCAAATAACCTATGTTTTAAGTTGATTGGATATTCATTTTCCTGTGAGATATAAGAAGAATAAACATTTTTGTTGCACCATATCCCTGGATCACATTGAATGTTTGGCTGTTTGGAAACCTTGAGTGTGGACTGTATGCGTACCAAACAACCCCGCTTCAGGCTTGGGCAGTGGCTATGGTAAAGAGGAAAGGAAGCCACTACAGGGGAAGTTCTGCTTCTATTACCAGTTGAGAAAAAAAACAATTCGTAGCTCTTTCTGATGCAAAACAGTTTTTAACACGCGATTGCATTTAGAATTGTTGCACAATGAAGAGTCTTTTAAAAGTACATGTTTTACTCCAGCAACAACCAGCCGAGGAGCAGCAGGAGCAATCCCTCTCTGCACGTGTGATTAGTTGTGTTGGATAAATAAGATACAAGATTTGTATTATTTAATTATTTGACTAAAGAAAATACACACACGCCAATTAAAAGTCACTAAATGATTAAAAAGGACAGTAGAGGACAGTAGAGGACAGTAGAGGACAGTAGAGGAGGGCAGAAGACAGTAGAGGACAGTAGAGGACAGTAGAGGACAGTAGAGGACAGTAAAGGACGGTAGAGGACAGTAGAGGACAGTAGAGGACAGTAGAGGAGGGTAGAGGACGGTAGAGGACGGTAGAGGAGGGTAGAGGAGGGTAGAGGACAGTAGAGGAGGGTAGAGGACAGTAGAGGAGAGTAGGAGGGTAGAGGACAGTAGAGGACAGTAGAGGACGGTAGAGGACAGTAGAGCACGGTAGAGGACAGTAGAGGAGGGTAGAGGAGGGTAGAGGAGGGTAGAGGAGGGTAGAGGAGGGTAGAGGACAGTAGAGGACAGTAGAGGAGGGTAGAGGACAGTAGAGGACAGTAGAGGACGGTAGAGGAGGGTAGAGGACAGTGGAGGACAGTAGAGAACGGTAGAGGACGGTAGAGGAGGGTAGAGGACAGTAGAGGACAGTAGAGGACAGTAGAGGAGGGTAGAGGATAGTAGAGGACAGTAGAGGATAGTAGAGGACGGTAGAGGACGGTAGAGGACGGTAGAGGAGGGTAGAGGACAGTAGAGGACAGTAGAGGGTAGAGGACAGTAGAGGACAGTAGAGGACGGTAGAGGACGGTAGAGGACGGTAGAGGAGGGTAGAGGACAGTAGAGGACGGTAGAGGACGGTAGAGGACGGTAGAGGAGGGTAGAGGACAGTAGAGGAGGGTAGAGGACAGTAGAGGACGGTAGAGGAGGGTAGAGGACAGTAGAGGACGGTAGAGGACAGTAGAGGACGGTAGAGGACGGTAGAGGAGGGTAGAGGAGGGTAGAGGACAGTAGAGGACAGTAGAGGAGGGTAGAGGACAGTAGAGGACAGTAGAGGACAGTAGAGGAGGGTAGAGCACAGTAGAGGACAGTAGAGGAGGATAGAGGACAGTAGAGGAGGATAGGAGAGTAGAGGAGAGTAGAGGACAGTAGAGGACAGTAGAGGACAGTAGAGGATAGTAAAGGAGGGCAGAGGACAGTAGAGGATAGTAGAGGACAGTAAAGGAGGGTAGAGGACAGTAAAGGAGGGTAGAGGACAGTAGAGGAGGGTAGAGGACAGTAGAGGACAGTAGAGGACAGTAGAGGAGGGCAAAGGATAGTAGAGGAGGGTAGAGGACAGTAGAGGAGGGCAGAGGACAGTAGAGGAGGGCAGAGGACAGTAGAGGAGGGTAGAGGACAGTAGAGGAGGGTAGAGGACAGTAGAGGAGGGTAGAGGACAGTAGAGGAGGGTAGAGGAGAGTAGAGGAGGGTAGAGGACAGTAGAGGAGGGTAGAGGACAGTAGAGGACAGTAGAGGAGGGTAGAGGACAGTAGAGGACAGTAGAGGAGGGTAGAGGACAGTAGAGGAGGGTAGAGGAGAGTAGAGGACAGTAGAGGAGGGCAAAGGATAGTAGAGGACAGTAGAGGACGGTAGAGGACGGTAGAGGAGGGTAGAGGACAGTAGAGGACGGTAGAGGACAGTAGAGGAGGGTAGAGGAGAGTAGAGGACAGTAGAGGAGGGTAGAGGAGGGTACAGGACAGTAGAGGAGGGTAGAGGAGAGTAGAGGAGGGTAGAGGACAGTAGAGGAGGGTAGAGGACAGTAGAGGAGGGTAGAGGACAGTAGAGGAGGGCAGAGGACAGTAGAGGAGGGCAGAGGACAGTAGAGGAGGGCAAAGGATAGTAGAGGATAGTAGAGGAGAGTAGAGGAGGGTAGAGGACAGTAGAGGAGGGTAGAGGACAGTAGAGGAGGGTAGAGGACAGTAGAGGACAGTAGAGGACGGCAGAGGACAGTAGAGGACGGCAGAGGACAGTAGAGGAGGGCAGAGGAGGGTAGAGGAGGGTAGAGGACAGTAGAGGACAGTAGAGGAGGGTAGAGAACAGTAGAGGAGGGTAGAGGAGAGTAGAGGAGATTAGGGGATGTAGAGGAGGGCAGAGGATAGTAGAGAAGGGTAGTGGAGGGGAGAGTAGAGTAGAGGAGTGTAGAGGGGAGGGTAGATTAGAGAAGAGGAGGGAAGAGTATAAAATGGTACATGAGGGTAGAAGTGAGTAGATTAGGATGGTAGAGGAGAGTAGAGGAGGATAGAGGAGAGGAGAGGAGAGGAGAGGAGAGGAGGCTAGAGGAGATGAGGCTAGAGGAGAGGAGGCTAGAGGAGAGGAGGGTAGAGGACAGGAGGGTAGAGGAGAGTAGAGGAGAGGAGGCTAGAGGAGAGGAGGCTAGAGGAGATGAGGCTAGAGGAGATGAGGCTAGAGGAGAGGAGGCTAGAGGACAGGAGGGTAGAGGACAGGAGGGTAGAGGACAGGAGGGTAGAGGACAGGAGATCAGGGCAGAGGATAGGAGGGTAGAGGATAGGAGATGAGATGAGGGGAGAGGAGGGTAGAGGAGAGGAGGGTAGAGGAGAGGAGATGAGGGTAGAGGAGAGGAGATCAGGGCAGAGGATAGGAGGGTAGAGGAGAGGAGGGTAGAGGACAGGAGGGTAGAGGACAGGAGGGTAGAGGAGAGGAGATCAGGGCAGAGGATAGGAGGGTAGAGGAGAGGAGGGTAGAGGAGGGTAGAGGAGAGGAGCTGAGGGTAGAGGAGAGGAGGGTAGAGGAGAGGAAAGGAGGGTAGAGGAGAGGAGAGGAGGGTAGAGGAGAGGAGAGGAGGGTAGAGGAGAGGAGGGTAGAGGAGGGTAGAGGAGAGGAGATGAGGGTAGAGGAGAGGAGGGTAGAGGAGAGGAGATGAGGGTAGAGGAGAGGAGCTGAGGGTAGAGGAGAGGAGCTGAGGGTAGAGGAGAGGAGGGTAGAGGAGAGGAGATGAGGGTAGAGGAGAGGAGGGTAGAGGAGAGGAGATGAGGGTAGAGGAGAGGAGGGTAGAGGAGAGGAGATGAGGGTAGAGGAGGTTAGAGGAGGATAGAAGGGGGTAAAGCTTCATGGCTGGTCTGCATTGCCCTGTATGGCTAACCCTCCGGTTAACTAACCCTCTGTAACCCATCATAGGGCAGCAGGAGATGTTAACTAACCCTCTGTAACCCTTCATAGGGCAGCAGGAGAGGTTACATAACCCTCCGTAACCCTTCATAGGGCAGCAGGAGAGGTTAACTAACCCTCCGTAAACCTTCATAGGGCAGCAGGAGAGGTTAACTAACCCTCTGTAACCCTTCATAGGGCAGCAGGAGAGGTTAACTAACCCTCTGTAACCCTTCATAGGGCAGCAGGAGAGGTTAACTAACCCTCCGTAACCCTTCATAGGGCAGCAGGAGAGGTTAACTAACCATCCGTAACCCTTCATAGGGCAGCAGGAGAGGTTAACTAACAATCCGTAACCCTTCATAGGGCAGCAGGAGAGGTTAACTAACCCTCTGTAACCCTTCATAGGGCAGCAGGAGAGGTTAACTAACCCTCTGTAACCCTTCATAGGGCATCAGAAGAGGTTAACTAACCCTCTGGAACCCTTCATAGGGCAGCAGGAGAGGTTAACTAACCCTCCGTAACCCTTCATAGGGCATCAGAAGAGGTTAACTAACCCTCTGTAACCCTTCATAGGGCAGCAGGAGAGGTTAACTAACCCTCTGTACCCTTCATAGGGCAGCAGGAGAGGTTAACTAACCCTCTGTAACTAACCCTCAGTATGTAACAGTATCCCCTTCCCTTTGCGTGACACGCACTCCACAAACAAACCACAGCTTTCCAGGGAAAACCGTCCCTCCCTGCCCTAGCCTAGCAGACCACCCTGATCCTGTCCTCTAACCAGAGGACCCACAGAGACACAATAGACAGTCAGGCAGATCAGATCACGTAACCACCAGTCTCTAACAATGGATGGACAGGCTGAGGATTTCCCCTGAGCCGCAGCAGGGCTTCACGTGGATGGACAGGCTGAGGATTTCCCCTGAACCGCAGCAGGGCTTCACATGGATGGACAGGCTGAGGATTTCCCCTGAGCCGCAGCAGGGCTTCACATGGATGGACAGGCTGAGGATTTCCCCTGAGCCGCAGCAGGGCTTCACGTGGATGGACAGGCTGAGGATTTCCCCTGAGCCGCAGCAGGGCTTCACGTGG